>NW_027271522.1:987500-1010000 GCF_040938485.1 Diadema antillarum | reverse complement strand
ATTTTTTAACGCAATAATTTGTACCAGAAATTGTTGAGCGTATAGGTCACCAATATGATATACACGATTGACCTTGCTTGTATATGGAAAACTGACTCGTTACCCTGATCAGATACAGAGTTTGAAATGATTATGATTTACCATGAATGTATTATCAAGGCCGACAGAAGAAAATAGCCACATGTACAAAGACTTCAACACCTCGATAATTCAACGTCTCCTAATTGCTGTATTTCATGTGATTCAATATTTCTTCGAAGAGAAAACCTACTACATGTACATAAAATTTCTACGATATGTACAGAAATACACACATAGCGCAAAAGTCGATTCTATACGTGAGGGAAAATAGGTTAATGTTATGCACGGCTCAGAGTTTAAGCGCGGTACAAATCGCGAATGGCTATAGCGCCATCTTCGTCCGTCCCGAAGACTTACACCGCAGTGCCCTGTCTGAAGATGCCTATAAATATGGCGTTCTGTGCAGCATATTCCTAAGAGTCGAATGCCATTTTTCTATTTAACACAGTCGGGGAAGAACTGTTGTGTCCTAGCCTCTGGAAGCGTGATTTTTTTGCAAGTTTAAATCAATAGAGAGACTAGATGAGATTTTAGCTTAACTATAAAGATAAAAGTAAAAGCAAAAAGAGAACGAAACAAGCAGGCGGCCAGCCTTAAACAGTGAGAAGTGAGGAAGAGTGCAAAGAAAGGGAGGCGATATTTGACTCTTTAATTTGAAACTTACTGGCAGAATGTCGACGTGTACTAAACAAAGGCAGAATGATTTCTTATTGAGACAAAAAATCTAAAAGTTAATAGGGAAGCATTATCATTATGAGCAAATGGGTTCTATGGAATCACTGCTGCTCAGACTCCGTTGCACTACATTTCAATACTGCTACACTTCAATAACAACAAACTAATCATTTCAGATAGTCAAAACAACATGAATAGACATCGTAATTACAATAACAAATAATGCCACAATCGTTGCCCTTATTCTTGTCAGCTGACGAAACTATGTAGCCTTTACCGTGACGTCATCATTGTGACAAATTCTGTGTGGAACAAAAGAGAGGAATAATACAATTAGCATCATAAGGACTATTAGTTTAAGAACAAAAATGAAAAAAAAATCACTAAAAGAGTGAGCTACGCAGCTGTAATCATCATGATTTCAGCTTCATTTAAGATCATCATTACTCTTATTGCATAATAATGGAAACATCTCCTTTACTAGCCCATGAACTCGAGAAAATTACAATTATGTCGATGGGCAAAGAGGGTACCTGATGATTTTGAAAACTGTTACAAAGTCTTTAAAAGCACTATTAATGAAGACAATACTGTTATTGCCTTCTTTATCTAAGGTAGTCTCTTCAGTGTTGTCACTGCTCTACCAGACTGGGCCCTGTCATTACTATTACCTTAGCATTCCCAAGTACCCATTGGATACACTTGGGTAGAGAACGACATGGTGGACAAAAAAAGAAGAAAGATCCTGTCCAAGGAAATAGGCATTTGACGAGATTCGAACTCGGGAACTCCGAATGAAGTGCAAGAGTCTTATCCATTATGCTAAAGTGGCCTCCAATATGCATATGGATCATCATTACAATCATTTATTTATTGGTAATACTATACATAAAACACCCCAAATCCTTTATTGATATGATAATATACATATTCATATTACCTTCGTAATTGACCTGTCCGTCACCATCGATGTCTGCTTCCCTGATCATTTCGTCGACTTCTTCGTCGGTCAGCTTCTCACCAAGATTCGTCATTACGTGACGCAGTTCGGCGGCGCTGAAAAAAAAAGACAAAAGAGAATGAGTGACTTTTTCCTCTTAATATCATATTTTCCTGTCTCCTCTTCTTCCATTCCCCTCTTCTTACAATGGAGGCATGTTTGGCACATTGCACTAACGAAAAAAGTTATTACCATTGAAATTCTTGGAAACATTCTGATATTTAAGGAAATACCTAGGATTACTTTACGAAGCTTCTTCAAGCTTGGCATAAAAATTTGCCATTAGTCGGCAATGACATGCACTTATTTCATATCACTGCAATTTCATTTGTCCCTACGTGATATGCATTTCACCTTCAGACTAATGAAAGAATTGATACTCAGCTCTGGTTGCCGAACTCCGCTAGAGTTTTCGAACTATCAAGAAGGCTAAAAACCTCTAGCGGAAGGTCGTACAGGACCTTTCCTTGACAAATCTTCCTCGTCAAGAATAATTATGAAAGGCCAAATAGACAGCTATTCGTGTGACCTCCATATATCCTCTTCGATCAAATTCCCGTCTCTGTTTTTCTGTTCTTGTTTTCTTTAAATGAAACAAACACAATTCGTGCAATAGAAAAGAACCTCACCCCCCCCCCCCCCCACCGAAAGTAGCGATGTTCCCATTGTACCTTATGAAGCCGTTGCCGTCCTTGTCAAAGACCCTAAAAGCTTCCCTGATCTCCTCCTCGCTGTCTGTCTCCTTCATTTTTCTCGCCATCATCGTGAGGAATTCTGGGAAGTCGATTGTTCCGTTACCTATGGAAAGCCACAGAGAAAAAAAAAATAAGGGGGAGGGTTGGAGAGAACGGAGAAAGAGAGAGAGACGCATCATGCGAGTAATAAAACTGGAAGTGATAAAATTTTGCGCGGATAATATCACGCTTGTTTTATGAAGTTGGAAACAAGTGACTCAAAGATCATATAGTAAATGACATCAACTTTATGGTGAACATTTTGAATAGATTGGAATATAGTAGCTCCTTTTTTTTGGGGGGGGGGGAGCGGAGGGGATGGGATTATGATCCCTCTTGTGTCGGTTTTCTTGCGGTCTCGTAAAGGATCTCTCTGCATAATGCATATCTCATGTGCGTCAATATGACATGCTATTATGACGGAGTGGGGATGATCACCAGGGCTGTTGTGGAGAATTAATGTGGGGAAAAATAATAGATAACCATCATGAAGCATCGTACCAGCGCTTTCTATCGTAAAAATGCATGTGACAAGATGCGTAAAAGCAAGACAGACCAGACAGTAAATAACGGTTTCGACAGGAGCTTCACTTGCAAGAGTTCGAAGGGACACCGCAGTCACGGTGTCTAGAAGAGATGTTATTGTATACTCAATACAAATTTCTGTAATGAATCAGTTGACAAAATATCGGGAACTCACGGTTTTATAGATTCATAATTATAAGCTATAGAAAAATAACATTTCTTTCTCTACCCCACACACACGCCACACGCCACACACACACACACACACACACTCACACACACACACACACACACACACACACACACTTTTTTGTTCTTCAGCATAATCTTTATTTGATTTCTATAATTTTACATAATAAAACATTCATCTTGAATGTATGCGACAATATTCAATCAACAATGACTAATCAAACGAAAACAGTCAATACATAACCCGAGAATCATAACATTTTACATTTATATAGCCTTTAAACTTACTCGTACGCAAAAAAAAAAAAGATAACTCCTGACCAACCCCTTCCCCCCTGTACTTATGGGGTACCCGCTCACATCATAACCCTACTTTTTAATAAATCACCGTCGATCATCATAAAATGCCAAAATATATTTATCACACATAACCCGGTGCTAATCAGTGTAATCCTAAATCATAGGACTTGTGATTACTGTCATACACGAACACAGACAAACACACACAGACACACGCACACAAATACGCAAACACAAACACACACAAACACACATCATGATACACTGTTGTAATCATAATCATTTCCCTAGTTTTGATGTGTTTTCGTGAAAAAAATTGGTTGAGTGATGAAAGAAGGAATTACCACTTCAAAAATCTTACACAAAGAGGAAAACACTTTGTTGTTGTTGTTGTCTATAGCATATTAATTGCACATACGATATGAACATATCAATTAGATATTCTATTGTTTTCCATATAATTATTCTTCTTGTTCAAATAATCGAACGCACACATCAAACACACACACAAACAAACAAACATAATCTCTATCTAAATCACCAGATACTTTACATGCTTTATGTACAAGTTATCTTTTATTATAATTCAATTCAGATGACATTACAGACATTTCATGTTGACATCAAAGTTGCAAACTATCCCAGCTTGGTAAAAAACAAGTCTTACGAAAAGTAAAGAGGCATAGGAACGGAAGGGTAAAACTCGAAAGAAAGAATGAAAGGAGAAATAGGAAAGCTACTTATGGTATCAATCAAAGAAATAAAATTTCATTAAAAACAGTTTATATGAAAACAGGGTGTGGATGAGAAACCAATGCAGCATTGTTTTACTCTTTCTTAAAAGAAAACGCCACTCCACTTGGCACCTCCAGGCCGCCGGGTTTATCGCCATCCCATTTCTGTCACCGTTCGTTCTCTCACATCGCAATTCACGGTGTGCGTTGTAATAACGCCGTAATGTGGTTGCCCCCTTGCTGACCATTATACCACACAGACACTTAATTTCATCATCGCTCGCCCATTGTTGCCATGGCAACCAGCTCGCGGTAGAAAAAGAAAGGGTACCGCTTCAGATCATGCACCGAGGAGATGTTTTTCACACCTTTGTTTGTCAAGTCATTTTGAATTCATGGCGATTTTGGAGGAATATGGCAACTCAACCAGCCTTTAACCAATCAACTCTCCAAAAGACACCCTTCTATGGTATGGTGCTGTGTATATTGATTATGATTTAATTCAATAAATTATTTGTGTTTCAAAAGATAGAGAACAAAAATCTTATGTCATTTAGGCCCTTGTACATTTAGTTTATTACATGATTGCGTGTGTAGTTTTTTTTTAATGCATGTTTGTTTGTTTGATTGATTTTTTTGCAGAACTTCCAAAGCCTCTCAATCGCTGGTTTACAACTGATTCTTAAAATTCACAACACATTTTGGAAAATTCAAGTTTCTATTTCACTCTGAAATTAGGAAACTTCTGTAAATTTCTTTCTGAATCTGTGCAAATATTCGATGACTTGAATATAACCAGTTCCATCTATTTCTCTCCGATATAAGTTACGTATCCGAGCAATTACCCCCAGAGGGCATCATGTTACCCCCGGCTAAATACTGGTTAGTGGTAAAGTTAGAGTAAAGATTAGGCTTAGGGTTAGGTTTAGGGTTCGGAGTTTGGGTTATAGGGTTAGGATTAGGTTCAGGATTAGGATTAGGATTAGGATTAGGATTAGGATTAGGATTAGGATTAGGATTAGGGCCAGGGCCAGGGGAAGGGTCCGGGGTAATTGCCCTAGACCCATAAGTTATGCATTGGCACTCAGAGGTTTCGTTTCATGTCATTTTTGTTTTATTTCAAGAAATTGACAAAAGGAACTTCCTCAGCCAGTTCATGGAGGTGATTCTACGAGTCCGTGTATACAATATAACAGTGTAAACGCAACACAGTAACTTCACTGTTCAAAATAAAAACAAAAACAAAAACAAATGATAACCCTGTAGAGAAATTCAAAAAAGCAAAACGGTGATGGCAAGATTACATCATGATGACAAAATATAGCATTTTTCTGTTGCAAATTCCCGCTGGATTTGATGAATTAGAATTAGAAAAGTGGGGGGGGGGGGGTAAAATGTACTTAACTTTGCCCTTAGTTAAATCTTTCTCTCAGAATATGATATTTTGTGTTCTTTTGTTTATTTGCTTCTGAGGGGAGTGCAATATACAAGCAGTCCCCTCCCCTCCATTTCCAACTGCCTACTAACTTACACATTGTTTAGTACAACGTTAATGATTAATCAATTGCACATGACTCTATTTCAAGTTTGTTACCTTATATGACAATTCACGAGCTGATGTAAATATTTGAAATACGTTGTTTTCATACAATTACGTTGTGTTTATGATTTTTTTAATGGGAAATAAATGAAATCAAATGAAATGGAATGAAAAAAAATGACATACGTGTAACGAATACAGACAGACACACACACACATACACACACACACACACGCGCGCGCGCACACACACACATACACACACATACACGCACACACACACACACACAGACCATGGAGCTGTAACAGAAGACGCAGATACACACAAGAGAAACACAGCTCCTCGTATTCTCATGCTCTTAGGAGAAAAACAAAATGACGAAAGAAGGGGCAAGATTTGGCGAAGCGTCGATAGGTTGGAATCACATCACACAGCTTTCTGTGTACTTTGACTCTTGTCAAATACTATTATGTTAATGGTATGACACGTCAAGTAGGGGTTCCTCCTTGGTCACTCTGGAGGATGTCGGGGACTGCCAGGGGAAAGGGAGGCGGTCATATCAGGTGTGGACGAGATGTGGTCATTCAAGGTGACCATTAAATGACCAATCACTTTCCAGTCGAAAAGGAAACATCATGCATAATGAGGTGCACATCACCGAGCATTCAAAGAGGTATAGATTGGCAGTCATCTGAACCTATACCTCTCTCTCTCTCTCTCTCCACACACACTAACACACATACACACACAAACATATACATTGTTGTGAAGTAAACTATTTCTTTTAAGTGTTACAAGCTATTTATCGTGCCCCGAATTTGTGTTTCACGAATCCGACGAAGAAAATCAACCATATTATGCACCTTTATTTGTGTGGACTCTGTTACACTATATACCATTGACTCCTTTAAACCTTTTTGTGCCAGGGATTTTGGTAGTTCTTCCCAATAATATGAGGGTTTTCGGTGCCGATCGGCACTCCAAGCACTCATAGGGTTAAATGTTTCCTATATCTTGCAAGACTTCTCACGCGAAATGACGCAGTGATGCTGTTCCGCTGTTTAAACACTTCCCCGGCGGGATGGTGGCCAAACAGTCTGTTGACAGGTAATCAAACTTTACCCGTTGGGCGAAGAGGAGTGGGGGATGGTCGGAGGAGCGCGGGGTGGGGTGGGGTGGGAGGGGAGGGGGATGTGCGTTGGGTTTTCGACTTTCGTGTTTACAATGGACGAACATCAGGTTGGGGAAGACCTGCTGGTGGGGTAATTTCTTATGTAGATATGAATGTATTTCGTAGCAAAACAGCTCATGAGTCTTTAAGACACACACACACACACACACACACACACACACACACACACACACACACACACACACACACACTCACACACACACACACACACACACACACACTCACACACACACACACACACTCACACACACACACACACACACACACTTTTACAAGCACACATACATGCACACGCACTATGCGTTTATTGAGTGTATTGTGTGTGTTTTTTTAAGTTTTATATTGTGTATGAATTGATTTAACGGAAACTGGTGTTCAAGTAGAGAATTTATTCTACATTTTGAATAAATGCCTGGTATAATGTGCAAGAAATAGAGGAAATGCCACTTGTGAGATAAGCGAAAAGAAAGGAATGTGAGCTGTCGACAAAAGCGAAAAGAATTCGGAAAAGACAAGAAAATACGATATCCAGGTAAAATCAATAACAAAAAGCGTCACATGAAGCATTTGCAAATGTGAATATATAGGGGCAGTGAGACAAAAAATAGATAGGAAAGTAGGATCAGAGAGTGCGGAAGAGATGAAAATGGGTAAGAGATGGAGACATTTATAACAAAGAGTATGTGAGAGAGAGGGGGAGGGGGAGGGGGGAGAGAAGGGGATGGCAGGGGAGGGAAGAGAGAGAGAGAGAGAGGGGGGGGGGGTGCCGAAGATTTGAGATGTACTTGGACGACATCTCGTTTGACTCGCGGAGAAGGTTAACAAAACACACGCACCCAACATAGGGAACGAAAAATCGATAGCAAATCTTTCGAGACAGCATGGCGCGGCGTGAACCATGACTATCACACACCTTACCGAGAATAATCTTGTCAAGCTTAGGAATATGGTTCATACAAAAAAAAATGTGAATTCGCCATGATATTACCCTCAATATTTTAACCATACAGGATTTACTATAAGGTGGGACCGTTGTGGTCTTTTGTACGACGCTTTAAACTCTGTAGTGGCTGATCCTTGACTCAAATCCTGTACCCGGCGCGAACATCCTAGGACAAGATGTTTACCGGGGTCGTCATCCCAGGAGTCATACGGCCCACGAGCTGTAACACATTGCAATAAGGCCCATGAATCATACACTCACGAGTCATACAGCCCATGAGCTAGACACCGAATTAAACAGATCCACGATCTAGACACTGAGTACAACAAGCCCACGAGCTAGTCACTAGGCAAATAGGGCCTACTAGCTCGCCACCAGGAAAAAGGGGGTCCACGAGGTCGACACTACGTATGAATTCAGCGTACGAGGTAATATCGAGTTAGTGGACCTTTCTTGCCTAGCGTACAGCTCGTGGACCGTATAACTCTTTTAAGTAAGTTGAGATGTCCTCTCTGAGATTTTCACCGTAAGTCCAGTCGAACAGATTCAAATCTGACTCAAATCCTGTACCCGGCGCGAACATCCTAGGACAAGATGTTTACCGGGGTCGCCATCCCACGAGTCATACGGCCCACGAGCTGTAACACATTGAAATAAGGCCCATAAGTCATACACTCACGAGTCATACAGCCCATGAGCTAGACACCGAATTAAACAGATCCATGATCTAGACACTGAGTACAACAAGCCCACGAGCTAGTCACTAGGCAAATAGGGCCTACGAGCTCGGCACCAGGAAAAAGGGGGTCCACGAGGTCGACACTACGTATGAATTCAGCGTACGAGGTAATATTGAGTTCGTGGACCTTTCTTGTCTAGTGAACAGCTCGTGGACCGTATAACTCTTAAGACTATTAAGTAAGTTGAGATGTCCTCTCTGAGATTTTCAACCTAAGTCCAGTCGAACAGATTCAATTACGTTTTGTTAACGGATAAAACTGCTTAAACTCCAACCAAATTCAGCACTTTAACACTGATTGACCTTTTTCTATTGGACACAAGCAGTCCCCATCCTTTTCCTATTCCTTCTTAATGTGATAAGACTTGACTTGATTTGATTTGATTTAATTTGATTTATTCACAAAGTGCATATGTACAGGAGCAACTACATACAAACGGATTGTACATGGAATAATCCTTGTCATTTTCCAATACGTATGTCGCATATCACTCATGCACTCTTAGTACTTTAACTTCACCCTTCTACGCCGGCAAAATGGGTGATGTTCGTCATTCCAAAGGTTCAATATTCCAAAACAAAACAAAACAAAACAAAACACACACACACACACACACACACACACACACACACACAAATTCCCTGTAGCAAGATGTTTGTTAATCTGTAAATGAAAAGGGGTTCGTTAATCCGAAAATTTGTGGCGTTATTCCGAAGTTTCGCTATTCCGAAGGTTCGTTAATCCGAAAATAAAATGAGGTTCTTTATTTCGCAAATTAATGTAGAGACAGTGCATACTAAACGAACCTTTGGAATTACAAACTTTATTGTACTTTCGGACCAACGCACCTTCGGAATAATGAACCTTATTCATGTTCGGAATGGCGAATCTTCGGAATAGCGAACTGTAACGGGTAGAAGCTTATTTCTTTCTCCTTGCTAATGCCTTCCTTGTGTTAAATGTCATGGGCCCTGATACATGATATGAATCATCAGTGTTTTTACCCTAAGCTTGCCGAGAGCGTATTCCACTTCACGAGAGAACCATTCTACGAGGAATTCAGAGTTCATTGGATGAAAAGTGGATATGGAATGGCTGAGATATCCAAAACCAAAGTAAAACAAAGCGATCGTAATAAAAGGTGGGTCCCACCTTTTATTCAGATCACTCTGATTTGGATATCTCAGCCATTTCAAAACCAATTTTTATCAAATAAACGTTGAATTCCTCTTGGAATTACATGGTCTTTCACATTTCATGTGAGGTTTCTTATCATCTCACCCAAAAATGTTAGAAACCTGAAGTTAGGTCTCATCCAAAACTAGACGATCCCTTCAAATCAAATCAACACAGAGGAGGAAGTTTTACCAGTATTGCCTGTAAAACAATCAAGTTTTTAGATCTTAGATACTTCACGTGTAACAAAGAAGAGCCAATGATGTAATCACCTCACAACTCTGATATGTATATGTATATATATATATATATATATATATATATATATATATATATATATATGTACATACATACATACATACATAGGGCCCTACGAGTTTAAACACGAATGAAAATGCTCTGTTTCTTATATACTGCCTCAGTCAGGCGCATTATATTGTGCTTTATTTCAAGTGATACTGCCATCAATGACAGATGTTCCCTTTTGCGTGTCAGTGCTTTGTTGCAATCTACTGCAGACAGGTACTGAAAAAAAATGATGCATGTGTGTGCGTGTGTGTGTGCGCGCGCGCGTGTGTGTAGGTCCCGCAACCCCCGCGGACTGTAAAAGTAAGTAATAAGGAATAATAATAATACAGAGTGAAAGAGAGGACGGGGATTTGGAATGCGAAGAGAAAATAACTATATATATATATATATATATATATATAAAACATGTAAAGATCAAAAATTAAGTTCGGCCACAATATCAGTGCGAGGCGGCGATATGTTGCGCAAAAGAAGATCCAAGTTTGCGTCACATAAAAAATACCAAACTTTGTGAAAAGGGAGAGTCCACTGTAAAGCCTTCTGTCTAGATAATTATCCTTTCTGCATCCATTACTCTTTTTCATACTTTCTTCCTGCTTTCACTGGAGGCAATGCGCCTATGTTGACATTACATTATGCTGTCACATGTTATAACCTCGCTTCGGTTTCTCCTGTCTACGGGCTGTAATCCTACAGGCACCGCGAAATCAAACAGAGAGAAGATCCCCTATGGCCTGGGGGCGTTAATAAGGTATATTGTATAAGAGATGAACAGTCATCTTTTTTTTTCCCCCACCATGTCTTCACGGTCTCTCAGGGTTTACAAGGGATAGGTCGGCACGGAGCCTGTATAGTCATATACCTGTTACCTTGGTTTTCGCAGGTCATTAATTTGCTTACATTAGACGGGCTTATTAATGTATTCAAATGGGATGCACTCTTCCAGTTATTAAAGGTCGACAACGCTCTCCTAATAAATTGCTCACAATATGCCATGTCACTGGACACATAAACCAATGCATGCAATCGCAGGCTGAAGCAGACGCTGCAAATAGACCTATTCGGTGATACATATTTTGACACATTTTCCTTCACAAAAATTATACGAGAAACGACAATCTCAAAGCTACACACTTGCCAGACCTACCAACAAGTAAATCACACAAACAAAATAATATAAAGAAGAGCTCATCACGCGTGGAAGTGTCACGGTAATTATCATCTAGTGACCTTCTCTTTCAAACTTCGAACTGATAGTGAACAACGCTTCCTTGTTTCAGTTGCTCTAATTTGGACATTACCATTCATTACATACATGTACATGTATCTGCTACTAAGCAGTATAAACAAAATATCATTCTGATCACACTTGTCTAAGCTTTAAATGACCTTAACAATGTATGAACTTTTAGAACATGAACCACTACGAGGGGTGGAGGATGCTGAAAGGTAACAGATGACAAAATTTCAATCTAAGCCACATAGTATTTGTATGCCTAAATAATCTGTTATTGTCACGTTGCTCCGGCGTGAAAGCATGGTTATCGATTTCTGTAGCGCTGGAGGCTTCTTTCGTGCAAGTTGTCCACCTGCCCATTAATTTTGTATCATGAAGATAAATACTCTGTGGTCTGATAAATGCGATATCAGAGAGGATAGAATGGCAACACAGTCATTTTTTTCTCGAATCGATTCTTATTTCATACAGGGCAGACATGATAGGAAAATATCAAAACGACAAAAAATACATGAAATTGGAAACCACAAGTACTCTGAGAATGATGCCCTAAAATAATCATAAAGGAACAACAACAACGTAGTCAGTCTCCGAATAGAACGTATATCATTACGGGAGACCACGTACCATGATCAGGTGTGCCTATATTGCCCTTATAATGTTCTCTTTCGAGTTGAATACCTGTCCCCACAGGGACATTTTCAGAAAGTGTTTCGCTTAGCTTCAAGGTGATCGAGACGTTATATGCCCCTCTATGTTGTGTTTTGTCTATAGTATTATCATGAAGCTACAGGACTACCCTAGAAATCTAACTGACATTATCTTAATATATTAAAGAGCGCTGTTACCCAAAGTATCAGTAAATTGCCTGAATTCTCGAGGATATCTTGATTCCACAAATTCAGATCCGGGGGGGGGGAACAGATATAATGACAACGGCGTAGCCAGGATTTCATCTTAGGGGGGGCGGTTAGTCTGCGAGGGAGCGAAGCGACCGAGCCCGAGCGAGCGGACCGAGCCCGAGCGAGCGGAGCGAGCGAGGGGGGGGGGGGAGGGTGTGGGAGGGGGGTGTCCCCCCTCCCACGGTAAGAACTTTTTGCATTTTGATGTTGTAAATGGTGCAATTTGGTGCATGCTTTTGCGCGTTTTATCGACGTGAAACACTCCCACTTGTTTATGGTAGCAGTTTATTTTGATGTAGATTATTATTGACCAATTTGCCTATAAAATGGTATAATTTAGATACACTTCTTGTATTAATTCTTTTCACTGAATATCATGAACGCGACTGAACCCGAGCGAGCGGAACGAGCGAGGGGGTAGGGGAGGGTGTGGGAGGGGGGTGTCCCCCCTCCCACGGTAAGAACTTTTTGCATTTTGATGTTGCAAATGGTGCAATTTGATGCATGTTTTTGCGCGTTTTATCGACGTGAAACAGTCCCATTTGTTTAAGGTATATAGCAGTATATTTTAGTGTAGATTATTATTGAAGAATTTGCCTATAAAATGGTGTAATTTAAACACACTTCTTGTATTAATTCTTTTCATTGAATATCATGAAGGCAACTGAACACTAGCGAGCGGAGCGAGCGAGGGGGAGGGGAGGGTGTGGGAGGGGGGTGTCCCCCTCCCACGGTAAGAACTTTTTGCATTTTGATGTTGTAAATGGTGCAATTTGATGCATGTTTTTGCGCGTTTTATCGACGTGAAACAGTCCCACTTGTTTAAGGTAGCAGTATATTTTAGTGTAGATTATTATGGAACAATTTGCCTTTAAAATGGTGTAATCTAAATGCACTTCTTGTATTAATTCTTTTCACTGAATATCATGAACGCGACTGAACCCGAGCGAGCGGAGCGAGCGAGGGGGTAGGGGAGGGTGTGGGAGGGGGGATGTCCCCCCTCCCACGGGAAGAACTTTTTGCATTTTGATGTTGCAAATGGTGCAATTTGATGCATGTTTTTACGCGTTTTATCGACGTGAAACAGTCCCACTTGTTTAAGGTACATAGCAGTATATTTTAGTGTAGATTATTATGGAAGAATTTGCCTATAAAATGGTGTAATTTAAACACACTTCTTGTATTAATTCTTTTCACTGAATATCATGAACGCGACTGAACCTGGGCGAGCGGAGCGAGCGAGGGGGGAGGGGGGGGGGGGGGTGTGGGAGGGGGGTGTCCCCCTCCCACGGTAAGAACTTGCATTTTGATATTGCAAATGGTGCATTTTGATGCATGTTTTTGCGCGTTTTATCGACGTGAAACAGTCCCACTTGTTTAAGGTACATAGCAGTATATTTTAGTGTAGATTATTATGGAAGAATTTGCCTATAAAATGGTGTAATTTAAACACACTTCTTGTATTAACTCTTTTCACTGAATATCATGAACGCGACTGAACCTGGGCGAGCGGAGCGAGCGAGGGGGGAGGGGGGGGGGGTGTGGGAGGGGGGTGTCCCCCTCCCACGGTAAGAACTTGCATTTTGATATTGCAAATGGTGCATTTTGATGCATGTTTTTGCGCGTTTTATCGACGTGAAACAGTCCTACTTGTTTAAGGTAGCAGTACATTTTAGTGTAGATTATTATGGAACAATTTGCCTTTAAAATGGTGTAATCTAAATGCACTTTTTGTATTAATTCTTTTCACTGAATATCATGAAGGCGACTGAACCCGAGCAAGTGGAGCGAGCGAGGGGGAGGGGAGGGTGTGGGAGGGGGGTGTCCCCCCTCCCACGGTGAGAACTTTTTGCATTTTGACGTTGCAAATGGTGCAATTTGATGCATGTTTTTGCGTGTTTTAACGAGTTGAAACAGTCCCACTTGTTTATGGTTGCAGTATATTTTAGTGTAGATTATTATTGAACAATTTGCCTATAAAATGGTATAATTTAAATACACTAGTCTTCTTGTATTAATTCTTACACTGAATATCATGAACGCTGTCTGTTCAGCAATCAAGCAGAAAAAGCATGCACACGAGGTTATAGATAGGGGCATATCCCCTGCCACACGAAGGTGATTTTGCGTTTTCAGACCTGAAATTCAGCGATCTGGTGCAAAGTTTTGGTGCAATACTTTTTTATCGAAGTGTTAAAATCACGGAATTTAGCTCTTATTCCGAATGTGCACCATCTGTGTGTATGTATAAAGTCTAGTGAGGTAGAGCTTAGGGGAAGGGGGATTCCCCCTCCCGCACGCGGAGCTTTTGCGTTTTTAGAATTGAAATAAAGCGATCTGGGTATAGCCACAGTCTACTTCTATGCATGGCGGGGGGGGGGGGGGGGCGGGGCGGGCGAGCAGGGAGAAGGCGTTGGCGAGTGTTATCTCCACCCTTCCCTTCCGATGGAGCTTTTGCCTTTTTAAGGTTGAAATTGAGATATCTATCGTATACGCATATTTGATGGAATCAACATTTGGGAAATCACCCAAAAAAACAAAAAAAAAATGGGGGGGGGCTGAGGGAGGAAAGGGTCGATTAAAAGGGGAAATTCCCCTTATACATGAGGGAACCTTGAGTTTTCGGAATATAAGTGATAAGTCTTGTGCACTCAGAATTATTCATAATATTTTGTAAATCTAAAAAGTGTACTTAGCTAGGGAAAGAGGTACAGAGGGGGAGGGTTTGGGAGGGGGACACCCCTCCCAAGCACGAGAGATTTTGCATATTTTGAATTGAAATTCAACGATCTGGTGCACACTTTGAGTGAAATATTTAAAAATATATATATCTTATTTGATGAAAGGTTGCAAAGGAGACCCGCTTCATGTGCATACAGTATACACGCATTTTTTTTTCCGCCTCCCAAATCCCCGGTCCAAATCTTAGGGGGGGGGGGGGGGGGCGACCGCCCCCATCGCCCCCCCCCCCCCCCCCCCCCCCTGGCTACGCCAGTGTATAATGATATGGCTCACCGGCTTCGGGGGAGGACAAAAGCAGCTGTTTATGGTTATGTTCATAATAATTTCATCATAGAAACCGATAAGAGGATTATGTCGCTCAAGGGATGAAGTTGATCTTGCATATTCAAAGAAGATATACATAATTGCATCCGTGTGCACCTTTCGCACACGCTAACTCCATGCGTATAGTGATGCGATACAACTTACTGGTATAACGAATTTATCCTCTTGATGACTCTTATAACTTTCTGTTAACAGAAAACTGAAGGATATACATGTATTTCTTGGTCTAGAGTTTTTTTAATACGAACGGCAAATCAAAGATTAACGAAAAATACATGCCTTGAGAGAAATACCCGGAAAAAAAAACTTAAAAAACCCCCGTAATCGAAACAATAACTTAGACCTGTACGAAGATGCAGTTAAGTAATAAAAAAAAAGATATGGCAGAATGACCGCTCCTATGACATAAAATTATTTTGTTTTTGAGACAAATGAAACCTCGAAAACATTAATCCTCGATTATGCAACGGTACACTGCAAAAAGTCCGGTGTTAAATAGTGAACACCGAGCTGGTGTTAAATTTTCGGTGCTCATTTATGGTGTTAAATTAACACCTACGGGTGTCATTTCCAAATTTTAAACTGTTTTTTGAAGAGTTTCTTAGTAACTGCACTTCTTGCTGATTTTTAATTTAAACAAGACGATCAAGAATTTTACATTAAAATACTAGATTTTTGAAAAAATGTGAAAATAAATTTACACCAGAGTAACACCAGCTGGTGTGGTCCCTTATTGAAGCTGGACGGGTGTTAAACCATTGATATTAACACCAGCAAATATCAAATCAACACCATGTGGTGTCATTTTTGAATTAACACCAGTACAGTGTCAAAATAACACCAGGTACAGTGTCAAATTAACACCACGAAGTGTCAGGTGAACACTTTTCAACACCATCACAGTGCATTTTTAACACCTGTGGGTGTGGTCCTTTATTGAAGTTTGATCGGTGTTAGATTTAACACGCGTGGTGTTAAATCTAACACCGATGTTTTTACAGTGTAACGTCACGATTAAAGACGACCTACTACCTTAAGTTGATATTACGATGGAACTAGTGTAGATAATTTAAGGGGCAAGGAAATGAAAATGGAAGTTATGTTTTGAATCATGACGCTAAATCGCTCCGAGCACTAATAAGCAAAAGTGTCTGACGCTCAGGCAAGGGTACTAACAATCCACGCCAGAAATCAAGATTAATTTCTTTTTGAAAGGAGAGGGGGAAGGAGTATACATAGGGATAGGCAGCACTGCAAGAGATATGAAGATACTTATCCATCCCTATACCAACGGTTTGATAGTGGGTGTAATAATTGTACGGAACTGGAACTACTCGCAGTGATTATTTGGCCCTGTTTTGTTCTGTTATCTATGGTTGTCATTCTCTTACCATCAGCATCTACTTCGTTGATCATGTCCTGGAGCTCAGCCTCGGTGGGGTTCTGACCCAGAGATCGCATCACAGTTCCCAGCTCCTTGGTGGTAATCGTGCCGTCACCATCCTTGTCGAAGAGGGAGAAAGCCTCCTTGAATTCTAAAAAAAAAGGGGGGAGGGGAGGGGCGAGGGGGACATGTTAGGGGTACTGATTGAAGTGTTCAAACAATTGAAACCATAATGGAAAGGGTTGTCAGAATACTAAGTTTTCTGGATCATGTTCTATATGAGATGGATAATCTTAAAGACAATCAGATTATATGGTCCACCGGGATTTCATGCTCGAATGTCAAAATTGAGCACTGAAAATGTAAGAACAATATCGGTGCGCCAGAGTCAAAATATTGAAATGTCATACAACTTCTGACGTACATGCCATATTAATTCTTTCTAATTCCGACTGACAATCATTAAATTTGGTTGAATGTTGGCTTCTTTCAGAATTACTTTATAGCTAATTTTTCTAGATGGTCTAAAATGTGCTGTATTCGAATACATGAAAATGTTATCATTTGAAAGTCATACAAAAAGCAACAACAAAACGAAACTCGAAACAAAGGGAAGCACATAATAATTATTTTTTTTCTTTGACATTCTATGCATTCGATATGCTTTATCAGGATAAACTTTGTCAGTGGTTCCAATCACTTTTCTTCCTACTTTGTTGTTATAAACACGGAAGAAACAACAACAATCACAAACAAAACTAGCATTAGCAAATGTCTTGTGAACGATTTCAAAATGGCGTTGGAAGATGACTAATATGCAGAAGATATTGTTGATCAGCATTGCTTTAGTGTGGATAATAAGACTTTCCTAGGGGGTAGTTCGCTGTATGAAAGTTGTTCTGCCCGACTAGTATAGGAGGGATGTCTCATTACATGTCATCTTACCCCAGCAATGACAACTATGATCAATCTTTTCTTAATTTACAGCAGCAGGTAAGTCGATATCATTCTGTTCAATTTTTGTGTTTTGTGTTCACTTCTGACATATACAATGCGGATTCCGTATAACATTGTCCCTGTTTTTGTCAGTATTACTCTACGCGTATGAGATAATTGTTTGAACAGAAAGGTAAATGACAGTTTGGATATGCTCAGTTTCTTCCGGGGGAGAATTCACTGTGCATTTGTCTTGTATGTTGGATTTTACCGCTACCGGTTTGTTATTTTATCTCTACATAAGAATTATGCTATTGGAGTTAGCTAGCAAAGGGTGACATCGGACTGTGTTTGAGTAGTTCTGCTTTGCCGCACATACGTGAACAGGCAATCGACAGGTGCAATATCCCTGTTTCATGGTGCTGTGTATACGGTGGGGACATTTATTGTAGTGGGGACAAAGCCTAGCCGGAACCCACATCGACCCCCAGATTGAGTGACAGTATAAGTTTGGAAATTAATATTGGTTGGAAAGCCTTGTTTAAATTGTTTCATTTCCATGTGAGAAGATGGCTGGATAACCCATTTTCAGCTGCAATAGCTAGACATACATGGGGTCCAGTTGGATGTGAGGTGGGACCACTTCACTTTCACTTTGCGATGAATAATTAAGCGGAATCTTTTACGTGCATGAGTTGCGACTCCCTCACACACGGGACCTCCACTTTATATCCTATCAGAGGGACAGAGTGCATTTGCCTCTTACTAGAGGGGGCGGTATGATCACACACAACATTGCTTAGTTGGACCCGGGAATAGAACCCGGGTCCTTTGGATCGTTAGGCAGACGTACTACCGACTGAGATAACTCACCACCCTACTCACCGCCCTATATCCTGACTGTTGGAACAACTTTTAGAAGCTACTGACATCCTTGCATCTGATTGACTGAGAGCAAATCTGTCCGACAAATTTGTCAGACAAAACGCTTCACGAAATGCCCCCCCCCCCCCCCCCCCGAGCTATAATCCAGAGCGAAGCCGTATATACAGAGAGCATAGAGTAAGCCCAAACTGTGTAGTAACACAGTCAATCATATTTTCGTGTTGATGGCGCCGGGAAAGCCTGGCCCGAGTCTACGTCGAATCCAGGCCTAGTCTAGGCCCAGAGCGAGCCAGGAGCAAGCCAGGGAGAATAGCAGTTTGAGTGGAGCAAGTATAGGCCGTTTGCGTTTAGATGTTCCTTAATACAACTGTGAGAAAAAAAATGTTGCAAACCTGTAGCAAAAGCAATCATTCATCGTTTTCTGGTAAAATACATAGACATTATATTCATGCTGGTGTTGATGACGCCATTTTCAAACACTCTACACTGTTATCTGTACATTGTACTTCAATCGCAGCAATCATCGAAGCCATTATTGATACCTTTAGAGAGAACAATACCTCATTAGAATTATTGATCAGATTGATTATCATCACTGTTTGTATTGCTTTTCTCTTAATTGTTATTTCCATCGCCACTATCATGAATTTTTAAAAAAAAGTTAATTGTAGATTTAACCATACCTTGTTCCTTGTATGTTTGCCATTTAAGTGACAAGAGAGAGAGAGAGAGAGGGGGGGGGGGGGGGAAGGGGGAGGGAGAGGGGGAGAGGGAGATAAGGGGAGTCTTAACTCATTCGTTAATCATTACTACCATTCCTGTAAGTTTCGTTGCCGTTTTGTTGACTGCTTGGGAGCTGGGTGCGTTTGTCCATGAGAAAACGCCACTGCTGTATATTTTGCTGCAATGTCGTCGATGTTGTCACATCTTGTATGCACCAGCCTAACAACCAAAGCTTTTGTTTTTGGAAGCTTTCTTATGCATTGCGTACGTTCCCTGTGTTCTTGCAAGGAGGTACACTACCTCCTCGGTTCTTGTTAAACATGCGCGAACTATCGAAGTGGAAGACAAGGCGGTACGCACCGATGAATTGTCAGATCTTCTTGAAATATGGCGCGGTTTGGGGAGACTGACGGTGGAATGATCAATGACGGAATCCATTGAGCGGAGACAAGAACGAT
Organism: Diadema antillarum; assembly: GCF_040938485.1. Taxonomy (NCBI): domain Eukaryota; kingdom Metazoa; phylum Echinodermata; class Echinoidea; order Diadematoida; family Diadematidae; genus Diadema; species Diadema antillarum. Next base: position 990,270 of record NW_027271522.1, on the reverse strand, counting down.
AGGGAGAGAGAGAGAGAGAGGCAGAGAGAAAGAAAGAAAGAAAGAAAGAGAAAGAGAGGGAGAGAGAGAGAGAGAGTGTGTGTGTGTGTGTGTGTGCGTGTGTGTGTGTGTGTGAAAATAGGAGAAGGAAAAAAAATCCTTAACTTAATAAGGTGGCTTAGAACAAACCCTCAGCCACGAGGTAATAACCGATAACAGATGAACTTCCGATGGCGATTTATCGAAATCTCACTGAAGATTTGAAAGAGAAGAGAAAGAAAGCAGATAGACAAATATACAGCGACAAACACACACACACACACACACACACACACACACACACTTAATTTTGACATTAGTGCGCAGGGTCTGCCAGAAACGGGTGTTCATGGTTAGTATGAACCGCCAGTATACATCATATCAGTATTGTCTTCTCGTGCATTACGGAAAGAAGTTTTAAGATCCTGTTGGTAAACGTATGTATTTATTGAATAAATAAATCCAATCCAAATCCAATTACCCCGGCGTATTACCATAGAAGCCACTAATTTTAACAAGGTGGCTACAAATGTTAACATTATTCAGCATTCAGAATAACAGATTTCAAGCAAACATGACCTTGGTTTAATGGGGAGCCTGTAACGACACTGTTTGGGGTTTTTTTAATCGGAACGAAGCTTTGAAATAGACTCCTCTTCCGTGTCGAGTATTATTAGCAACGATAGGACGGAAGTCGTGCATGGTCGCACTGGTTCGAAAGTCCACCAAAATGCGAAGTGATCATAAACCTCTACAAACATGACGCGATGGGTATTCATCCATGCCAAAGACGACCAAGAAAGGGAACGGGTAGAGGCTAAACTTAATTTTCGTATTGCATTATACTTTCGCTCATAGGATCATTAAAAGAGCCCATGCCTGCCTTGAAATGGCGCGCTGCAGACCCATCCACCTCCCTGATCACAGAGAGAGCGGAAATTGGTGCCGCACGACTGAATTAGACGAGTTGCGGAGGCCTTTCTTCTGTTCTCTTCTGTTTGTTTTCGTTCTATCTCACAGGACGTATGGATGCCGCTCAAAGTGACGTTTGAAAAACAGTTCATAAATACCCATTTCGGTCGCAACCTGTCAAAATGTTGTCGCTGGTGTTCCATTATATTTCGGCATATATATTTTGGCACGCAAAATGAACAACTTGTTTTCGACATCATGCTCGGAGAAATGGTCATGAATCTATTGCACCTCTGGCGTCCAACATTCGGTGTAGGGTTATTGGGGCAAACGAACACGAAATGAAACACGAAATGTGATTCCCGCGATTAAATTGAGTTATTTTGTCGTTGTTTTTTAAATCACTTAAAGCTTCGTCATATTTCACATCACTTTGTCAAATAATAGGATTGAAGAGGCTCTCCATAATTGTGGCTATACGAAGTTATGCAAAGCAGCTTTTATAGAAAAAAAAATGCAAAGCTCCAGCAGGTTGTATGGAAAACCACTGTTTTTCGCCATTACGTAAAAACGTCAGAGCACCAAATTTCAACTGATCTATATTTGCATAAAAAGTGACATTCTTTGATCGCTTTTTCTTCACTGGTTTTGGTTGTTTAAGCATTATAATAATATGTTTCAATCACCATGAATAATATTTTGCCATAGTGTCCAGTAAAATCAAGTGCATAAAGTAAAAACTGTACAGCCTGCGGTTATTAGTTCCCTATCCATGCAGCTCAAATCAACTCTGTGCGTGTGTGACGAAATGACTTCATTGTGCCAAGCGTCGTTTCGTCTTCATGACTCGAGACACCATTGTGTTGTTGTTGCTGACGATGCTTTCTTCTTTTTCTTTCTCCATCCCTTATGCAATGGGAAATGGATGATCGACTGTATAGAGCGTTGTAAAACATTACTTGTGATTGCTTACACGGCCAGCATCGTTCTATTCACGTTTACAGGGAGGTCTTTTACCATTTTTCCTTTATTTAACACATGCACATGAGGTAGTTGTAATATACGCTGAATGCAATGATGGTTATTGATTATTGTCATTGTCATTGGGACTCATTCAAATTATTTGAATGATTTTTATGACATTTGTTTTTCTTTTCCTTTTGTTACGTGCTATTCATTGTCTGGGAAAAACGCGATAAATATAGACCTTCTAGTGTAAGTTGTGTGTTTATGCCCCTCGCCAATGACGTGCTTAGTGATGCACACAGCATCATGTTGTTTCCCTTCGGAGCGGAAAGGTGATAGGGTCACTCAATCGATGTTAAAGCTTGGTTTCGTCAAATGAGTGCTTCTTGTTCACTTCTACAAAGCTACCTCTTTCCTTCCCCCACCCCACCCCATCCATCCCTCTCTGTCTCTGTATACCTCTGACATTAGCTGACATTCAGCTTGACATGTCATTAACATTTTGACGGAAGGAGTGGCTGAAAAAGCCCAGTGTGATGGCATTTATTAAACCTAGTGTCAAGCTTCTATTTTCGTCATCTACCTAATTTAGATGCTCGCCAGAAGTAAGACGCAGTGAGCAAGGCACGCAATCTGAGGCGTGCTGTGCTTAGAGACATTCACTGTTGGGATTTGTGGCCCTAAAATTCAAAATATTTGATAATGTCGTGCTACGTTACAATGATTTCTGTATATCGTGGTGGACATGTACCTCATCCTTCTAGATCTTTCGACGTTTATTCTCGATATTCCGAATGTATCGTCCCTTTCGTTTGTGCGCACTTGCTGTCATATACATCCTTCAGCATTTTGTTATTCATATTGCAGTTTAATG